>NC_092060.1:2380000-2392500 GCF_039877785.1 Chaetodon trifascialis
GTGTCTTATTCCACGTTTTGATGGGTCATATAGTTTTTGACCAATCCCTGATCAATGACCATGATCGTTTTGGGAGAAATTGTGAGTTTATAATGGATGTGTATTGCACGGAATGTTCGGGCTAGAGTGGAGGAGACCAACTGCCAGAGTGGAGAGACGCTCTGAAAAGTGTCTGGAATTTTTTCTTTCCACGCTCCTCCAAACCACAAATTTAACTCTACACGTGTGAAATTTTCCAGAGTTGCAGTGCTGCTTGTGCTGTTCTCTATCGTCTCGAGACTATCTCTCCACTCCGTTACATATTCCATATGTACGGGGATATGACCCCCACTGCTTGTCAGGGTACTTGGATAATTCTTTAAGACACACTGGCTTGCCCGGCCACGCCCTATTGGGTAGCTATAAAGCGCCAGTGCTGGCGATCACTGATTGTTTGATCTCTATGTGCGTGTCAGGGTGCAGTGTCTCACAATCCACGCTAGAGAAAGAGCTAGGGTGCAGTTGTTGAATCCGCTTACCTGTTGTGAGTCGGGGCGTCTGTGTCTTTGGCAGCCTCCCTAGATTATTGTGTCTTAGGCCTCTTCCTGTCTGTTTTCTGTAAGCGAAGTCATCCTGTCTGGTTGAGCCGGAGGTCCTCCGGCTCCCGGCGGTGGTGGCTGTGTTCCTCCTGCCATATTGCTCGCGGCTCGTGAGCTAATGCGCTCGGTGGATACACGCCTGGTGCTGACTGTGTTTGGAATGGTGCTCTCTCCCCAACGTATTGCTCACAGCTCGTGAGCTGACGCGTTCGGTGGTTAGGTACTGACTGTGTCAGCTGCAGTGTTGGTCGTCTGAGGGTCGGGCCAGAGCTGAAGCTCCGGCTCCCGGCTCTGGCGGTGTCCTGTTGCCGGCGTATCACGGGCTAATGCACTTGGCGGCGAACGCTGGTCTTTCCCTCTCCAACAGTCTCCTCCTCCAATAGTTCAAGCACTCCCTTGTCCACCCCACCATAGCATACGGCTCCCACGGCGGCCGGCACACACAGTCCATTACAAGAAACAAACACACACAAAAAAAGAAAAAATAAGTGAGTTGGCTTCGGTGCTACGGCTAACAGGAAGTGACGGAGTACTTCCGGGTCAGTATGGCAGCTCAGGAGGGACATTGTTGTGTGGGCTGCGGGGTGGCGATGCCCCTAGAGGATGGGCATGATAGCTGCGTTTTATGTCTGGGGCATGAGCTTTAGTTTCAAGGGAGAACCCTCAGTCATGCATGGATTGTTTTATTCTGCCTGCACGTACCAGAGAGGCCCGTTGCCGATTTTTTGCTCCAAATCGTAGAGTTGGAGGAGCTGCAGATGGCCTCCCTTCGGGGAGGAAAAGAGTTCGACGACAGGAACCAGATTGCTTGTGGGACACTTCCCCCAGTGGACCAAGGCCCCACTCCATTGGTGTCCCCCTCTAGCTCCATACTTGGCAACGCCACCTGCTCTAGTAAAAATTGCAGGGTCATGGATAGCCTGCTCGCCAGGCTACATAAAGCCATGTCGGTGCAGACTCGGCTGGCAAATACAGGCGCTATTTTGTCCCTTTACCTCCGTGACTTGTCTCGGCAGGTTCAGGTCGACACCAGCGTCGGCGAGGAGCTGCAGATGGCCTCCTCATGCCTCTCCTCTGTGATGAGGGAGCAGGCTGAGGCGGCAGGCAGTGCCTTAGCTTCCTTTTGGGTAGCTAGGCGCCACTTGTGGCTGTCTCAATCCCAGCTGCTCCCAGAGACTGCCTGCTTAAAGTGCCGGTGGAACCCACAGCCATGTTTGGCCCTCACGCCACTGCCTTATTGCAGCAGGCACAGGAGAGCCGCTGCTGTGCTAAGGAGGTTTCAGTGGGCCTTGTCAAGCGTGTCGCAGGCTCCAGGCCTAGACAGCCTCGCTCTCGGCCAGCACCAACTCCTGATGCCTCGTCAAGGGGTAAAGGGGACCTCAGACTCCATCTAGAGGCCTCCGGGCAGCATAAGTGCTGCCGCCAGGGCAGGGGCAGAGGACTGACTGCTAAGGCAGAGGGGTCCTCCAAGCGCCCTCAACCCTCCTGACAATCATCGGACTCGGGCCAACCAGGTTTCCCGTCTGCTGCTCTCAGGGTGGCCTGGTTGGCCCTGGAGGCCGACCCGTGGGTGGTTTCCACCCTGACCCACAGGTACCGCATTCAGTTTTTGCGCCGACCGCCGGTTACAGGAACACCCATGTTTACAATAGTGGCCGATGCTCACCAGGGGGTGGTTCTGCAGGCAGAGCCGTCCACTCTCCTGGAAAAAGGGGCCATAAGGGAGGTGGCCTCAGGGGATCAGCGGGCTGGGTTTTTCTCCCGCTACTTTCTGGCCCCAAAGAGGGACGGAGGGCTTCGCCCAATTCTGGACCTCAGGGGGCTGAATCAGTATCTCCGGCCCCTGCGATGCCGGATTTTGACGGTCCCCAGGGTGAGACAGGCAATCTCTGCTGGAGATTGGTTTGCCACTATAGACCTGAAGGATGCCTATTTCCAGATACCCATCTGGAGGGGTCACTGGCGCTTTCTGTGGTTCGGCTTTGCCGGCAAAGTATACGAGTTTCGGGTGCTGCCGTTCAGTATTTCTCTGGCACCACGCACCTTCACTTGATGTATGGATGCGGTTCTCTCCCCCCTGAGGCGCAAGGGCATCAGAATTTTGAACTAGCTCGATGACTGGCTGGTTTGCGCAGTCTCAGAGGAGCAATGCCGCCAACACGTAGCCCTGCTGTTGGACCATGTTTGGAGTTTAGGCCTGCGCCTAAACTACAAAAAGAGCAGGCTCGAACCGGCCCAGTTGACCTCCTTCTTGGGTATGGTCCTGGACTCGAGGAGCGGTACAGTTGCTTTGACGCAGGAGAGGCAGCTGGCCTTCACGTCCTGTGTTGCCCTGTTCCGGCTGCGTGCTCTGGTCAACTGGGGTCTCTGTCTTCGCCTCATGGGCCTGATGGCAGCCATGGTGCAGGTAGTCCCTCTCTCCCTCTTGCACATGCGGCCTGTACAGAGGTGTCTGCTGAGCTTGGGTCTGTGCCCTCAGAGGTCCCACAAGACCAAAGTACTGGTCTCTCGGAGGCTCCACAGAGCACTACGGTGGTGGAAGGTCCCGCCAACATCAGGGCGGGCCGCGATCTGGGTCCAGGCACACTTGACTCATCTATTGCCAGCTGGTGTATACCGACGCATCACCGGCAGGGTGGAGCATGGTACACGAAGGCTGTGGGGTCAGCGGTGTCTGGACTGGCCGGTGGCAGGATCAGCATATAAATGTCCTGGAACTGAGAGCGGCTCTTCTCGCTCTGCATCATTTCTTGCCGAGACTGAGGGGTCATCATGTGATTGTCAGCACTGACAGCACAGTGGCGGCCGCTTACATCAACAGGCAGGGGGGGCTGGGCTCCCTGTTCCTGTGGAAGCTGGCTACAGTTCTCTGGCAGTGGGCTCACCCCCTCTTCCTCTCGCTCAGAGCCGTGCATGTGCCGGGGGTACTGAACTCTGCGGTGGACATCATGTCGAGGGGGGGCCCTCAGCCGGGGGAATGGAGGCTCCATCCGGAAGTGGTTTCCGAGATATGGTGTCGCTTCGGTGGGGCAGAGGTCAACCTGTTCGCGTCAAGGGAGTCGTCCCATTGCCCGTTCTTTTTCTCGCTGTGGAACGACGATCCCCCCTTGGGCTGGGATGCTCTGGCTCATCCATGGCCCAGGGTTCTGCTCTACGCCTTTCCCCCCTTCGCTCTTCTCCAGCCTCTTCTTCGAAGAGTTCTGGTGGGTGGGCATGTGCGGATGATACTGGTGGCGCCTCTGTGGCCCCACATGGCATGGTTCTCAGTCATTCCACCTCTGCTGTACGGACCACCATGGGAGCTCCCGTGCCAGAGGGACCTTCTCTCCCAGGCGAACGGAGCCCTGTTCCACCCCTTTCCAGCGGGCTCAGGCTGGTGGCTTGGCCCCTGAGAGGGAAAGGTTCCTGGCCTTAGGGTTGCCAGAGCCTGTCGTGGCAACACTTCAGCAGGCCCGGGCTCCATCCACAAGGGCGGCTTATTTGTACCGTTGGCAACTGTTTACTACCTGGTGTAGGTCTAACAAGGTGGACCCCTACTTAGCCTCAGCTCAGCAGATCCTACAGTTCTTGCAGTCTCAGCTGGAGGCCCAGAAGGCTGCGGTGACACTGCGAGGATTGGTGGCGGCAATCAAAGCAGTGCGAATCGGTGAGGTTGCACTGGGTGCTGAGGACTGTGCCCTCATTTCTCGGTTTCTCCAGGGGGCCCAGAGGCTTACGGTGCGAGCTGCTGGTCCCGCAGTTCCCTCGTGGGACTTGGATGTCGTCCTTGGGGCTCTTCAGAGTCCCCCTTTTGAACCCCTTGGGGGTGCTGATTTGAAGTGGCTTTCCATTAAGATCGCCTTTCTGCTTGCTATTACCTTGGCCAGGAGGGTGAGTGAACTTCATGCATTGTCAGTGCATGGCGACTGCTGCCGGTTCTCCTCGGATGGTTCTAGTGTCGTTCTGAGACCCAACCCAGCCTTCCTGCCTAAGGTCCTCACTGAGTTCCACCTGTCTCAATCAGTTGAGCTTAGGTCTCTCTCCTCTCCTGATGCTGGTGAGGACGCTGAGCAGGGTCGGTCTGCTTTGTGCCCGGTGGGGGCCTTGACGGAGTACATTCGGCGGACTCAGGCTATCCGGAGTCCGCCGAATCAGCTCTTTGCCTGTTACGACCCTGGACGTCTGGGAAGACCTTTGTCTAAGTCCAGACTGTCACAATGGGTGGTGGACGCTATCCATCAGGCTTACGTCCTGTCGGGTGTGCCTGTTCCATAAGGGGTCCGGGCACACTCCACTCGGGGTGTGGCTGCCTCCCTTGCCTCCATTTGCTCTGCCGCCGCATGGTCATCCCGTCGACCTTTACCAGGTTCTACCGTCTTAACGTCGCTGCCAGCCCCTCTCTTGGGGAGCGGGTGCTGGGTTCGGCCAACCCTCACGGGATGTCTTAAAGGTCTACCCCGTACATATGGAATATGTAACAGAGTGGAGAGACGATAGAGAATGTGTGGTTACTGTGTAACCTTGGTTCTCTGAGTGAAGAGACTATCTCTCCAGTCCTAAGGCCGCTCGGAGACACGTTTCTATCAAACTATCAGTGATCGCACGCCAGCGCTGGCGCTTTATAGCTACCCAATAGGGCGTGGCCGGGCAAGCCGGTGTGTCTTAAAGAATTTTCCAAGTACCCTGACAAGCAGCGGGGGTCATATCCCCGTACATATGGAATATGTAACGGAGTGGAGAGATAGTCTCTTCACTCAGAGAACCAAGGTTACACAGTAACCACACAATTCTCACAATGTGCCTGGCTAAAAAATAGGACTTACGATGTTTGACTTGTGAGCCTCTGAGCGAGGAGAGTAACTCTGACCTGGCCCATAAGGTCCAACACAAATCAAAAACAGGAGAGACAGAAGCCACCCATTTTTTTAACTCGCTGTAAAATCCACATTTTTGACCCCAGCAAAAAAAGAAAGTGATCAGCATGTACAGCAAAGCCTTGTAGCTTTGAAGGTGAAGAAATTTCGGCAATAGGAATTTTCTTTTTTGCGTCAGAATTATATGTTCGAGGGGTGCGCTGAGGCCAAATTCAGATGTTTCTCAGACCCTCACAGAGCCAAAAGGGCTCGTCACCATGGTGACTGCTGGAGATTATAATGGGTGTCTATTGCACGGAATGTTCGTGTCAGAGTGGGAGAGAGCTGAAAAAATATTCAGCCTCTAAATGCGGCCACGTCGGTCTCTGCTCCTCATTGACTCCAATAAAGATTTTCTGAGAGAAGCAGAACGGATCCCTGTTTTAAACTCTCAAGTGTCTGCGAAATATTGACTTCAAAAACACCGAAAACACAGACCGAATCGGTCAGAAACTCCTCACAATGATGACGGTCTGTATTTTTTTCTGATAGGAGCTACCGTTTGGTCAGCATAAGCCTAAATGTGAGACCAGTGCAGAGGCAGAAAATCACTTTTTCTCCATGTGTGTCTGCTGCACTGAGAAAGGGCGTATGCACCTGTGTCTGAGTGGGTGACATCATCGGTCAGAGTGGGAGAGAGCCGAAAATTGATCCAGATTTTTTCTCTCTCCACACTCCTCCCAGCTACAATTTACACTCTACAGGCATGTTTTTTTTCCACATTTGTAGACAAATTTGTTCTGTCTCTCGCAATGTGCTCAGAAAATCAGAGACATGCAGAATTTGAATTAGCAGCCCCTAAGTGGGGCCATTTCTGTCTCTGCTCCTCATAGAGAGAGAAGCAGAGCGGATCCTTTTTAAACTCGCAAGTATTTGCAAAATATTTTGTGCAGAAACACCAAAATCACATCAATCGTTCAGGAAGTCCTGACAGTGATGATGGTCTGTGTTTTTTTCTGATCAGAGCTATGGTTTTGTCAGCAGAAGCCCAAATGTGAGGCCAATGGCTAATGCTAACATGAGGTCCTATGAACAGGTTTGACTTTTGAAATCACGTTGTTGTGCTAATATGTCAATGATTAACATGCTAATGCTAACATGCTAACCTATCGTAAAATGATTCTTAAATGCATTCTAAAGGTGTTTCAGATCTTACTAATGTGTTATTTGACATGCTAATGTTAGCTTCGCATTTGCCAATGCTGTTTGCATTGTCACAATGTACACACATTGTGGCAGTAGCCCCCGTGGCCCTTTCAAAATTTCCCCCGGGGAAATTGTCTAGTTATAAGATGTCACCATCTCAATGTCTGTTCCCTGGATGTTCACCGGTGTCAGGGGGCAGAGTGTTCGTCTGTGGAAATCCACCACCAGTTCTTTGGTTTTCCCTGCGTTGATCTGGAGACAGTTCCACTCGCACCAGTCCACGAAGTCCTGCGTCAGTTCTCTGTACTCTCTGTCATCCCCATCTGTGATGAGGCTGACGATTGCAGAGTCATCAGAGAACTTCTGTAGGTGACAGGTGGGTGTGTCGTAAGAGAAGTCTGCAGTGTAGAGAATGAAGAGGAATGGAGCCAGGGCCGTTCCCTGCGGGGCCCCCGCGCTGCAGACGACCATGTTGGACACACAGTCCCAGGTCCTCACATACTGTGGACGGTTGGTGAGATAGTCCAGAATCCAGTGTGTGAGGTGATGGTTCACCCCGGTGTGCTCCAGCTCAGCTTCAGGTTTGAAAAAGGTTTGAACAGAGTGCAGATGGCTTCAGTACACCACCATGAATAAAAGGGTGCTTCAGACATGTGTTTCAGCTCGAGAAGTAGATGTGAGTGTAGTGTTGGATTTGAGCTGACTGTTTGAACTAGCATGCAGACCTCTCTTCATCTATTTTCTTGCTTATATATATATATTTAATATTTATAAATTACATATTTTTACAGAATGTATCCAACAGAAAGCCAACATATTCATTCATCCAGAGTACACTTTTGGAGACTTAATATCCATATCAGCCCGCATAACTCAATGATTTGAATCCACATCGTAATTACTGAAGGAAAGGACACTACTCACTACTCACTTTGATAGAATGCAAGAAGATCAACACACACATTATCTAGTGTCTATGTATATATATATTTTCCAGGCTTTGGTTGAGTGAAATATGAGAAAAAGAAGCAAAGTATGTACACAATTAAATAGGCATCAATATGTTTATTCTGGTAACCTAAGAGCTGAGAGGTGTTCTGGGTGTTTAGTCAAGGTGAATATCCTCCTGAGGGGTGAAACACTCACTTTTAGTGGCATGATTTATACATTTTCAGGAACACACAGGTGACTTTCATAATTTGAAGTGCCATTGGAGAGATCGATTCAAGAATAATGACATTTCACGGGAGGAAATACTTCCAACTGCATCAGAATGCCATTCCCCTCTGAGAGGTCTGTGAGCTGCCACTGCTGCCTGGGTATAAAGCAGGATGAATAGATTCAAAGGACTAATTGATTTGCATCCACTGTATATGAAATGAAAAGGGGTCTGTCAAAAAATGCACTGCAGTTTCCATTTTTGTTGTATTAATCACTTATTTTTCTTCTATTTAAGAACCACACTGGCTTATTCATTCTGACCTCCACACCCTTACACTCATTTTTGCTACATAAAGTACATATGCAATCATTTCATATCAATAAAGGTCCTTCCTGCTGCTTTTGATGAGACATTTTTATTAATGCTGTCAGGCGATTAAAAAAAATAATCTAATTAATTACAGGATTTGTAATTAATTAATCTAATTAATCGCATTTTAATCTCATATCTGCTAAAGGTCCCCAAATAAAGAATTTGAATTCTAGGACATTACAATTCACTGACATTCACATTACAGCTGGTGAATTCTTTTCATCACTGTAGTTCTCGACGGTAGCTGGAAATTAGAGTCAGATGACGCTGAAACGTCTCTTTTAGGCCCTCGTCTTCCACGATTGAAATCGGCCTGCAATCAGCAGCAACCCACTTTGCGATTGAGTTTGTCAGTTTTTCTGTCGTGGCTTTGCTCATTCGTTTTCCTAACTCAGCAAGTGTGGGTTGGCGGAGTGAGCTCACAGTAGCACTAGCGGCACTAGCAGCAACTACATGTTTAGCGTTTAAATGACAATTCAGGCTGGAGCTGCTACGGTGATAGGAAAATTCTTTTTTACACAAGGTACAAATCACTGCGTTCTTGCTAATAGTCCCGTCTTTGTTCTTTTTTATAAATAAACTTGCCGTTCAAAGGTCCAAGTAGACTTGCCTCGCTCTGCAGTGTCGCATCCATGTCTGTTGTCACCCTGCTTTTGACTAGTGGCGCAGGTAGGATGCGACCTGCCACTGCAGCCTACGGGTCACTCAAAGGGCCAAATTTAAAATGCTTGCGCATTGACTTGCCACTCATGATTAATTGCGTTAATTTTTATAGCGCGTTAATTTGCAGTGTAATTAATTAATCTAATTAACGCGTTAAACTGACAGCCCTAATTTTTATAGGTTTAAAAGAAACTTTGCTAGAATTGCTAAATACTCCCCTACTCTCATCCTGACTATTGCTCACTCTGTCATCTCATCAGTTTTTGTGTGGAGTTCTCATTTTGTGATGTTCTCATTAACTCACACTACTCCTGCATCCCTTGTCTGATTTCAGCATTTAGGTCTGTACAAAACACATCTTTAATAATAAAATGAAGCATCTAGATCACATCTTATGACAATTTCCTAATCTTTATAATCAATTGAAAACCATCCAAAAACAGTGTATTTTATGTTTCATCTCATCAACTTCATTGTTTTTTGCAAATATATGCATGTTCTGAATTTGATGCAGCAACAAGTTGGGACAGGAGCAACAAAAGACTGGGAAAGTTGTTGAAAAGAGGTTCATTGGTAACAGGGGATAGTATCATATCATATCATAACATCACCCCAAGAATACAGTACATTGCTGTATTTTATGGGAGACAACAAGCTGCTGATAACAACTACCCAGAATGAATTGTGTTCTACAGTTTAGTATCATTTTAATGGGAAACAGTATGTTACTGCCAGAATTTGGCAGTTTTCTTATTGCAATTTGCATGTAACTGGTGGTGTGTTTTGTCTCATGTATTATCCAGCAACACTCCCTAAACGCTAATTCTGAGGACCCGTTTTGGTCATTCATTGCTGAATTTCACATCTTTAATGGCACACAATGCAAAAGTGGTAATTAATGGAGACTTGATTGCCTAAGCCTAATCTTTTCTATGCATGTAACTCTTGTACACTAGCCATGCTGACTGAGGTCAAACTCGTCAACTACTAATGTCACAAAAGCACAAAAGCATCCTAGTCATTGCAGGACACATTTTGTCTCTGTCCATTCATGGTACACTGCTGAATTTCATTCCCCTAACCTTAAATGTTTCTATGTTATGCACTTTACTGTGTGTCATCTCTTAGCAGATTATGCCATATTTGTTTATTTAATCATGGCGTATTTCATTCCTGCATTCCTGCCCCTTGATTACAAAATCTCCCCGTAAGTGCCAAAGACTCTCTGACATTACTTAATAATCATGTATCATCTGTCACATTAAACATTATTTATTTAATTATTTATTTATTTAATGTTTATTTGAATAGGGACAAGTATGTAGCATAAATCAATGCCACACATTATAGCATTTATAGCCTAAGCTAATTTGCTGAGTCTCAAGATACAAAAGACTCAGCAACAAAAACACAAATAACAGTGCAAAGTACAGACAATGAAAAATACAGAACAGTACAAAATACAAACTACAAGACATGATTAGCACCTTCGAATAGGAAGCACCAATTAGGCATGACTGCATGACTGATTTCTCTTCAAAAACTGTTTCAATTTGAGTTTTAAGTGATCTAAATCAGCATCCAGTTTAAGTTCTACAGGTAGAGAATTCCACATGTTAATTCCACGGACAGAAAAAGCTGTTTGTCCAAATGAGGATTTATACAGGCGAACCTTACAATTCCCATTGGATGCTCCACGTGTTACCGAGCCTGAAGCTCTAAGTGGAACCACAAGGTCACTGAGCACCTGAGGAGCCTGATTATGTAGGCATTTATGGATGAGTTTTAGATTGGCAAGATTAATGAAATTATCAAAACTTAACATATTTAGTTTCTGGAGAACAAGGCAATGATGAGATCTGATTGGTTTCCTGTCCAAAATTTTAATTGCTTGATTGTATATAATCCTGAGAGGTTTGGTTATTATAGATGCTGCTTGTGACCAAGAGGTTACACAGTAACTCAAATGTGATAAAATCATAGCGTGCATGAAGCTGTTTGCAGCATGAAATGGAAGACAGTCTCTAATAAGTCTAAATGCATGTAAGTTTGCTTTTGCAACCCCGCTCACCATCTTAACAGGCTTGTCAAATTTTAGGTGGGAATCTAATATGAGGCCGAGGTATTTTACCTCTGAGACCTGTTCAACAGGCTGTCCATTAATATTTAGATTTAACACATTGGTTTCTGGTGATGATTGAGCCCTGGAAGAAAAGCAAACACCGTTTTCTTAACATTAAGTGTGAGATGTGATTTTTCAAACCATGCTGCGATTGATTGTAAATGGCATGACAGCTGTATGGAAGCTGCCAGAGCAGTTTTATCATCCGCATACATCTGAAAACCTGCTCCTGCACATGATTGTGGTAAGTCATTAATGTATAAGCTAAAAAGAAGCGGACCAAGAACAGAACCCTGAGGTACTCCTGTTTTAGTATTTAAAAAAAGACGACTTCTCATTATTAATAGTAACACACTGTTCTTGGGCAGACAGATAAGATTTAAACCACTCTAATGTTTTGTTGGAGAAATAAATTTAGAGAGTTTGTGGATGAGGATATTATGATTTAAAGTATCAAAAGCTTTTTTTTAGGTCCAGAAAGACTGCTCCAACTACCTCACCTTTATCAAATGATAATTTAAGCTGTTCTATAAGAAAGCAGTCTCTGTGGAATAATTTGGACGGAAGCCAAACTGTAGGGGATGTAGATAATTGTTTGATTCTGCATAATTGAGCAACTGATGAGCAACAACTTTTTCCAGGACCTTAGAGAATACTGATAATAGACTAACTGGCCTATAGTTACATGCCTGATCAACTGTTGCTGATTTAAAAATGGGTATGACTCTTACCAGCTAGTTTCCATTTATTGGGAAAGATCCCACTTGTAATAGAAAGGTTGATTAGATGAGTGAGAGGTGTTACCAAAGTGGTCTTGTGTTTTTTTTTAGAAAGGCAGTATCCAGATAAAAGAGATCTTTTGAGAGACTATTGATTGGTTTATCAATTACTGCTTGGACTTCAGTCTGATTGGTTTGTTGTAATGTAAAGACATTGGCAGATACATTATTTGGGACAGGTAGCTCCACACTGGGATCTTTAAAGGTGCTGGCAAGCTCCTCGACAGAGCACCTGAGCAATTTTTTTTACTGTCAGAAACCAACTGGTTCCCAATCTTGAGTTCACATGTTGTTGATTTGCCCAACGGCTTTATTAAACTATTTATTTGTTTCCATATTGCAGAACAATTCCCTCTGGCCTCTGTGATTATTGAGATGTAGTATTCTGCTTTTGCATTTCTCAGTGCTTTACACACATGGTTTCTCAGACCTTTGTATATAGCCATATCATTATTTAAGCAGCTTCTCATTGCAGTTTGCAAAGCCAGATCCCGTTGTTTCATTAGTTTTCGAATGGATTCGTTTACCCAAGGTAAAGAGGATTTTCTGTTTGAGTTCTTAGGCTTTTTTAGAAATTTGCCAACAATCCCTTCAACTGTATTCATTAGTTCATCACAACTATGTACATCAACCTTATCCATAACTATGTCCCACTGATTTTTTAAAATAGTTAGTGCGCATGTTTTAGTTTGACTTTGAGTTGGGAAGCGCTTTTTAGGCAACTTCCATGATGTAAAAATCATGTTGTGATCAGACAAGCCAGTCAGGAGGTTATATAATTTAGTT